>NC_134383.1:11440835-11445607 GCF_035582795.1 Mycteria americana
TAGGGTTAGGGTTAGGGTTAGGGTTAGGGTTAGGGTTAGGGTTAGGGTTAGGGTTAGGGTTAGGGTTAGGGTTAGGGTTAGGGTTAGGGTTAGGGTTAGGGTTAGGGTTAGGGTTAGGGTTAGGGTTAGGGTTAGGGTTAGGGTTAGGGTTAGGGTTAGGGTTAGGGTTAGGGTTAGGGTTAGGGTTAGGGTTAGGGTTAGGGTTAGGGTTAGGGTTAGGGTTAGGGTTAGGGTTAGGGTTAGGGTTAGGGTTAGGGTTAGGGTTAGGGTTAGGGTTAGGGTTAGGGTTAGGGTTAGGGTTAGGGTTAGGGTTAGGGTTAGGGTTAGGGTTAGGGTTAGGGTTAGGGTTAGGGTTAGGGTTAGGGTTAGGGTTAGGGTTAGGGTTAGGGTTAGGGTTAGGGTTAGGGTTAGGGTTAGGGTTAGGGTTAGGGTTAGGGTTAGGGTTAGGGTTAGGGTTAGGGTTAGGGTTAGGGTTAGGGTTAGGGTTAGGGTTAGGGTTAGGGTTAGGGTTAGGGTTAGGGTTAGGGTTAGGGTTAGGGTTAGGGTTAGGGTTAGGGTTAGGGTTAGGGTTAGGGTTAGGGTTAGGGTTAGGGTTAGGGTTAGGGTTAGGGTTAGGGTTAGGGTTAGGGTTAGGGTTAGGGTTAGGGTTAGGGTTAGGGTTAGGGTTAGGGTTAGGGTTAGGGTTAGGGTTAGGGTTAGGGTTAGGGTTAGGGTTAGGGTTAGGGTTAGGGTTAGGGTTAGGGTTAGGGTTAGGGTTAGGGTTAGGGTTAGGGTTAGGGTTAGGGTTAGGGTTAGGGTTAGGGTTAGGGTTAGGGTTAGGGTTAGGGTTAGGGTTAGGGTTAGGGTTAGGGTTAGGGTTAGGGTTAGGGTTAGGGTTAGGGTTAGGGTTAGGGTTAGGGTTAGGGTTAGGGTTAGGGTTAGGGTTAGGGTTAGGGTTAGGGTTAGGGTTAGGGTTAGGGTTAGGGTTAGGGTTAGGGTTAGGGTTAGGGTTAGGGTTAGGGTTAGGGTTAGGGTTAGGGTTAGGGTTAGGGTTAGGGTTAGGGTTAGGGTTAGGGTTAGGGTTAGGGTTAGGGTTAGGGTTAGGGTTAGGGTTAGGGTTAGGGTTAGGGTTAGGGTTAGGGTTAGGGTTAGGGTTAGGGTTAGGGTTAGGGTTAGGGTTAGGGTTAGGGTTAGGGTTAGGGTTAGGGTTAGGGTTAGGGTTAGGGTTAGGGTTAGGGTTAGGGTTAGGGTTAGGGTTAGGGTTAGGGTTAGGGTTAGGGTTAGGGTTAGGGTTAGGGTTAGGGTTAGGGTTAGGGTTAGGGTTAGGGTTAGGGTTAGGGTTAGGGTTAGGGTTAGGGTTAGGGTTAGGGTTAGGGTTAGGGTTAGGGTTAGGGTTAGGGTTAGGGTTAGGGTTAGGGTTAGGGTTAGGGTTAGGGTTAGGGTTAGGGTTAGGGTTAGGGTTAGGGTTAGGGTTAGGGTTAGGGTTAGGGTTAGGGTTAGGGTTAGGGTTAGGGTTAGGGTTAGGGTTAGGGTTAGGGTTAGGGTTAGGGTTAGGGTTAGGGTTAGGGTTAGGGTTAGGGTTAGGGTTAGGGTTAGGGTTAGGGTTAGGGTTAGGGTTAGGGTTAGGGTTAGGGTTAGGGTTAGGGTTAGGGTTAGGGTTAGGGTTAGGGTTAGGGTTAGGGTTAGGGTTAGGGTTAGGGTTAGGGTTAGGGTTAGGGTTAGGGTTAGGGTTAGGGTTAGGGTTAGGGTTAGGGTTAGGGTTAGGGTTAGGGTTAGGGTTAGGGTTAGGGTTAGGGTTAGGGTTAGGGTTAGGGTTAGGGTTAGGGTTAGGGTTAGGGTTAGGGTTAGGGTTAGGGTTAGGGTTAGGGTTAGGGTTAGGGTTAGGGTTAGGGTTAGGGTTAGGGTTAGGGTTAGGGTTAGGGTTAGGGTTAGGGTTAGGGTTAGGGTTAGGGTTAGGGTTAGGGTTAGGGTTAGGGTTAGGGTTAGGGTTAGGGTTAGGGTTAGGGTTAGGGTTAGGGTTAGGGTTAGGGTTAGGGTTAGGGTTAGGGTTAGGGTTAGGGTTAGGGTTAGGGTTAGGGTTAGGGTTAGGGTTAGGGTTAGGGTTAGGGTTAGGGTTAGGGTTAGGGTTAGGGTTAGGGTTAGGGTTAGGGTTAGGGTTAGGGTTAGGGTTAGGGTTAGGGTTAGGGTTAGGGTTAGGGTTAGGGTTAGGGTTAGGGTTAGGGTTAGGGTTAGGGTTAGGGTTAGGGTTAGGGTTAGGGTTAGGGTTAGGGTTAGGGTTAGGGTTAGGGTTAGGGTTAGGGTTAGGGTTAGGGTTAGGGTTAGGGTTAGGGTTAGGGTTAGGGTTAGGGTTAGGGTTAGGGTTAGGGTTAGGGTTAGGGTTAGGGTTAGGGTTAGGGTTAGGGTTAGGGTTAGGGTTAGGGTTAGGGTTAGGGTTAGGGTTAGGGTTAGGGTTAGGGTTAGGGTTAGGGTTAGGGTTAGGGTTAGGGTTAGGGTTAGGGTTAGGGTTAGGGTTAGGGTTAGGGTTAGGGTTAGGGTTAGGGTTAGGGTTAGGGTTAGGGTTAGGGTTAGGGTTAGGGTTAGGGTTAGGGTTAGGGTTAGGGTTAGGGTTAGGGTTAGGGTTAGGGTTAGGGTTAGGGTTAGGGTTAGGGTTAGGGTTAGGGTTAGGGTTAGGGTTAGGGTTAGGGTTAGGGTTAGGGTTAGGGTTAGGGTTAGGGTTAGGGTTAGGGTTAGGGTTAGGGTTAGGGTTAGGGTTAGGGTTAGGGTTAGGGTTAGGGTTAGGGTTAGGGTTAGGGTTAGGGTTAGGGTTAGGGTTAGGGTTAGGGTTAGGGTTAGGGTTAGGGTTAGGGTTAGGGTTAGGGTTAGGGTTAGGGTTAGGGTTAGGGTTAGGGTTAGGGTTAGGGTTAGGGTTAGGGTTAGGGTTAGGGTTAGGGTTAGGGTTAGGGTTAGGGTTAGGGTTAGGGTTAGGGTTAGGGTTAGGGTTAGGGTTAGGGTTAGGGTTAGGGTTAGGGTTAGGGTTAGGGTTAGGGTTAGGGTTAGGGTTAGGGTTAGGGTTAGGGTTAGGGTTAGGGTTAGGGTTAGGGTTAGGGTTAGGGTTAGGGTTAGGGTTAGGGTTAGGGTTAGGGTTAGGGTTAGGGTTAGGGTTAGGGTTAGGGTTAGGGTTAGGGTTAGGGTTAGGGTTAGGGTTAGGGTTAGGGTTAGGGTTAGGGTTAGGGTTAGGGTTAGGGTTAGGGTTAGGGTTAGGGTTAGGGTTAGGGTTAGGGTTAGGGTTAGGGTTAGGGTTAGGGTTAGGGTTAGGGTTAGGGTTAGGGTTAGGGTTAGGGTTAGGGTTAGGGTTAGGGTTAGGGTTAGGGTTAGGGTTAGGGTTAGGGTTAGGGTTAGGGTTAGGGTTAGGGTTAGGGTTAGGGTTAGGGTTAGGGTTAGGGTTAGGGTTAGGGTTAGGGTTAGGGTTAGGGTTAGGGTTAGGGTTAGGGTTAGGGTTAGGGTTAGGGTTAGGGTTAGGGTTAGGGTTAGGGTTAGGGTTAGGGTTAGGGTTAGGGTTAGGGTTAGGGTTAGGGTTAGGGTTAGGGTTAGGGTTAGGGTTAGGGTTAGGGTTAGGGTTAGGGTTAGGGTTAGGGTTAGGGTTAGGGTTAGGGTTAGGGTTAGGGTTAGGGTTAGGGTTAGGGTTAGGGTTAGGGTTAGGGTTAGGGTTAGGGTTAGGGTTAGGGTTAGGGTTAGGGTTAGGGTTAGGGTTAGGGTTAGGGTTAGGGTTAGGGTTAGGGTTAGGGTTAGGGTTAGGGTTAGGGTTAGGGTTAGGGTTAGGGTTAGGGTTAGGGTTAGGGTTAGGGTTAGGGTTAGGGTTAGGGTTAGGGTTAGGGTTAGGGTTAGGGTTAGGGTTAGGGTTAGGGTTAGGGTTAGGGTTAGGGTTAGGGTTAGGGTTAGGGTTAGGGTTAGGGTTAGGGTTAGGGTTAGGGTTAGGGTTAGGGTTAGGGTTAGGGTTAGGGTTAGGGTTAGGGTTAGGGTTAGGGTTAGGGTTAGGGTTAGGGTTAGGGTTAGGGTTAGGGTTAGGGTTAGGGTTAGGGTTAGGGTTAGGGTTAGGGTTAGGGTTAGGGTTAGGGTTAGGGTTAGGGTTAGGGTTAGGGTTAGGGTTAGGGTTAGGGTTAGGGTTAGGGTTAGGGTTAGGGTTAGGGTTAGGGTTAGGGTTAGGGTTAGGGTTAGGGTTAGGGTTAGGGTTAGGGTTAGGGTTAGGGTTAGGGTTAGGGTTAGGGTTAGGGTTAGGGTTAGGGTTAGGGTTAGGGTTAGGGTTAGGGTTAGGGTTAGGGTTAGGGTTAGGGTTAGGGTTAGGGTTAGGGTTAGGGTTAGGGTTAGGGTTAGGGTTAGGGTTAGGGTTAGGGTTAGGGTTAGGGTTAGGGTTAGGGTTAGGGTTAGGGTTAGGGTTAGGGTTAGGGTTAGGGTTAGGGTTAGGGTTAGGGTTAGGGTTAGGGTTAGGGTTAGGGTTAGGGTTAGGGTTAGGGTTAGGGTTAGGGTTAGGGTTAGGGTTAGGGTTAGGGTTAGGGTTAGGGTTAGGGTTAGGGTTAGGGTTAGGGTTAGGGTTAGGGTTAGGGTTAGGGTTAGGGTTAGGGTTAGGGTTAGGGTTAGGGTTAGGGTTAGGGTTAGGGTTAGGGTTAGGTTAGGGTTAGGGTTAGGGTTAGGGTTAGGGTTAGGGTTAGGGTTAGGGTTAGGGTTAGGGTTAGGGTTAGGGTTAGGGTTAGGGTTAGGGTTAGGGTTAGGGTTAGGGTTAGGGTTAGGGTTAGGGTTAGGGTTAGGGTTAGGGTTAG